>NW_026972997.1:0-38422 GCF_036711695.1 Zophobas morio | reverse complement strand
AATAGGAAAAGGAGACGTTTAGGTCAATTTTATGCATTCTGGCGTTCGTAGATACAAGAAAACTGTTAAAATTCTTCAGAAACGTCACTTTTGAAGTGTTTTCTTGTACTTTTAAGCCAATCAGATACCCTACGGGCTCGGAAAGTGCAACGAAACCATCAAATTTTAGCTAGAAACTGTATTTTTGTCGATTTTTATTGAATTTGAACTATATTTCAAAGTTTTTTGATGGTTCTGAGCCACCAAACACACTCAAAGCATGCAGAATCGACTCAGAATAGGAAAAGGAGACGTTTAGGTCAATTTTATGCATTCTGGCGTTCGTAGATACAAGAAAACTGTTAAAATTCTTCAGAAACGTCACTTTTGAAGTGTTTTCTTGTACTTTTAAGCCAATCAGATACCCTACGGGCTCGGAAAGTGCAACGAAACCATCAAATTTTAGCTAGAAACTGTATTTTTGTCGATTTTTATTGAATTTGAACTATATTTCAACGTTTTTTGATGGTTCTGAGCCACCAAACACACTTAAAGCATGCAGAATCGACTCAGAATAGGAAAAGGAGACGTTTAGGTCAATTTTATGCATTCTGGCGTTCGTAGATACAAGAAAACTGTTAAAATTCTTCAGAAACGTCACTTTTGAAGTGTTTTCTTGTACTTTTAAGCCAATCAGATACCCTACGGGCTCGGAAAGTGCAACGAAACCATCAAATTTTAGCTAGAAACTGTATTTTTGTCGATTTTTATTGAATTTGAACTATATTTCAACGTTTTTTGATGGTTCTGAGCCACCAAACACACTTAAAGCATGCAGAATCGACTCAGAATAGGAAAAGGAGACGTTTAGGTCAATTTTATGCATTCTGGCGTTCGTAGATACAAGAAAACTGTTAAAATTCTTCAGAAACGTCACTTTTGAAGTGTTTTCTTGTACTTTTAAGCCAATCAGATACCCTACGGGCTCGGAAAGTGCAACGAAACCATCAAATTTTAGCTAGAAACTGTATTTTTGTCGATTTTTATTGAATTTGAACTATATTTCAACGTTTTTTGATGGTTCTGAGCCACCAAACACACTTAAAGCATGCAGAATCGACTCAGAATAGGAAAAGGAGACGTTTAGGTCAATTTTATGCATTCTGGCGTTCGTAGATACAAGAAAACTGTTAAAATTCTTCAGAAACGTCACTTTTGAAGTGTTTTCTTGTACTTTTAAGCCAATCAGATACCCTACGGGCTCGGAAAGTGCAACGAAACCATCAAATTTTAGCTAGAAACTGTATTTTTGTCGATTTTTATTGAATTTGAACTATATTTCAACGTTTTTTGATGGTTCTGAGCCACCAAACACACTTAAAGCATGCAGAATCGACTCAGAATAGGAAAAGGAGACGTTTAGGTCAATTTTATGCATTCTGGCGTTCGTAGATACAAGAAAACTGTTAAAATTCTTCAGAAACGTCACTTTTGAAGTGTTTTCTTGTACTTTTAAGCCAATCAGATACCCTACGGGCTCGGAAAGTGCAACGAAACCATCAAATTTTAGCTAGAAACTGTATTTTTGTCGATTTTTATTGAATTTGAACTATATTTCAACGTTTTTTGATGGTTCTGAGCCACCAAACACACTTAAAGCATGCAGAATCGACTCAGAATAGGAAAAGGAGACGTTTAGGTCAATTTTATGCATTCTGGCGTTCGTAGATACAAGAAAACTGTTAAAATTCTTCAGAAACGTCACTTTTGAAGTGTTTTCTTGTACTTTTAAGCCAATCAGATACCCTACGGGCTCGGAAAGTGCAACGAAACCATCAAATTTTAGCTAGAAACTGTATTTTTGTCGATTTTTATTGAATTTGAACTATATTTCAACGTTTTTTGATGGTTCTGAGCCACCAAACACACTTAAAGCATGCAGAATCGACTCAGAATAGGAAAAGGAGACGTTTAGGTCAATTTTATGCATTCTGGCGTTCGTAGATACAAGAAAACTGTTAAAATTCTTCAGAAACGTCACTTTTGAAGTGTTTTCTTGTACTTTTAAGCCAATCAGATACCCTACGGGCTCGGAAAGTGCAACGAAACCATCAAATTTTAGCTAGAAACTGTATTTTTGTCGATTTTTATTGAATTTGAACTATATTTCCAACGTTTTTTGATGGTTCTGAGCCACCAAACACACTTAAAGCATGCAGAATCGACTCAGAATAGGAAAAGGAGACGTTTAGGTCAATTTTATGCATTCTGGCGTTCGTAGATACAAGAAAACTGTTAAAATTCTTCAGAAACGTCACTTTTGAAGTGTTTTCTTGTACTTTTAAGCCAATCAGATACCCTACGGGCTCGGAAAGTGCAACGAAACCATCAAATTTTAGCTAGAAACTGTATTTTTGTCGATTTTTATTGAATTTGAACTATATTTCAACGTTTTTTGATGGTTCTGAGCCACCAAACACACTTAAAGCATGCAGAATCGACTCAGAATAGGAAAAGGAGACGTTTAGGTCAATTTTATGCATTCTGGCGTTCGTAGATACAAGAAAACTGTTAAAATTCTTCAGAAACGTCACTTTTGAAGTGTTTTCTTGTACTTTTAAGCCAATCAGATACCCTACGGGCTCGGAAAGTGCAACGAAACCATCAAATTTTAGCTAGAAACTGTATTTTTGTCGATTTTTATTGAATTTGAACTATATTTCAACGTTTTTTGATGGTTCTGAGCCACCAAACACACTTAAAGCATGCAGAATCGACTCAGAATAGGAAAAGGAGACGTTTAGGTCAATTTTATGCATTCTGGCGTTCGTAGATACAAGAAAACTGTTAAAATTCTTCAGAAACGTCACTTTTGAAGTGTTTTCTTGTACTTTTAAGCCAATCAGATACCCTACGGGCTCGGAAAGTGCAACGAAACCATCAAATTTTAGCTAGAAACTGTATTTTTGTCGATTTTTATTGAATTTGAACTATATTTCAACGTTTTTTGATGGTTCTGAGCCACCAAACACACTTAAAGCATGCAGAATCGACTCAGAATAGGAAAAGGAGACGTTTAGGTCAATTTTATGCATTCTGGCGTTCGTAGATACAAGAAAACTGTTAAAATTCTTCAGAAACGTCACTTTTGAAGTGTTTTCTTGTACTTTTAAGCCAATCAGATACCCTACGGGCTCGGAAAGTGCAACGAAACCATCAAATTTTAGCTAGAAACTGTATTTTTGTCGATTTTTATTGAATTTGAACTATATTTCAACGTTTTTTGATGGTTCTGAGCCACCAAACACACTTAAAGCATGCAGAATCGACTCAGAATAGGAAAAGGAGACGTTTAGGTCAATTTTATGCATTCTGGCGTTCGTAGATACAAGAAAACTGTTAAAATTCTTCAGAAACGTCACTTTTGAAGTGTTTTCTTGTACTTTTAAGCCAATCAGATACCCTACGGGCTCGGAAAGTGCAACGAAACCATCAAATTTTAGCTAGAAACTGTATTTTTGTCGATTTTTATTGAATTTGAACTATATTTCAAAGTTTTTTGATGGTTCTGAGCCACCAAACACACTTAAAGCATGCAGAATCGACTCAGAATAGGAAAAGGAGACGTTTAGGTCAATTTTATGCATTCTGGCGTTCGTAGATACAAGAAAACTGTTAAAATTCTTCAGAAACGTCACTTTTGAAGTGTTTTCTTGTACTTTTAAGCCAATCAGATACCCTACGGGCTCGGAAAGTGCAACGAAACCATCAAATTTTAGCTAGAAACTGTATTTTTGTCGATTTTTATTGAATTTGAACTATATTTCAACGTTTTTTGATGGTTCTGAGCCACCAAACACACTTAAAGCATGCAGAATCGACTCAGAATAGGAAAAGGAGACGTTTAGGTCAATTTTATGCATTCTGGCGTTCGTAGATACAAGAAAACTGTTAAAATTCTTCAGAAACGTCACTTTTGAAGTGTTTTCTTGTACTTTTAAGCCAATCAGATACCCTACGGGCTCGGAAAGTGCAACGAAACCATCAAATTTTAGCTAGAAACTGTATTTTTGTCGATTTTTATTGAATTTGAACTATATTTCAACGTTTTTTGATGGTTCTGAGCCACCAAACACACTTAAAGCATGCAGAATCGACTCAGAATAGGAAAAGGAGACGTTTAGGTCAATTTTATGCATTCTGGCGTTCGTAGATACAAGAAAACTGTTAAAATTCTTCAGAAACGTCACTTTTGAAGTGTTTTCTTGTACTTTTAAGCCAATCAGATACCCTACGGGCTCGGAAAGTGCAACGAAACCGTCAAATTTTAGCTAGAAACTGTATTTTTGTCGATTTTTATTGAATTTGAACTATATTTCAACGTTTTTTGATGGTTCTGAGCCACCAAACACACTTAAAGCATGCAGAATCGACTCAGAATAGGAAAAGGAGACGTTTAGGTCAATTTTATGCATTCTGGCGTTCGTAGATACAAGAAAACTGTTAAAATTCTTCAGAAACGTCACTTCTGAAGTGTTTTCTTGTACTTTTAAGCCAATCAGATACCCTACGGGCTCGGAAAGTGCAACGAAACCATCAAATTTTAGCTAGAAACTGTATTTTTGTCGATTTTTATTGAATTTGAACTATATTTCAACGTTTTTTGATGGTTCTGAGCCACCAAACACACTTAAAGCATGCAGAATCGACTCAGAATAGGAAAAGGAGACGTTTAGGTCAATTTTATGCATTCTGGCGTTCGTAGATACAAGAAAACTGTTAAAATTCTTCAGAAACGTCACTTTTGAAGTGTTTTCTTGTACTTTTAAGCCAATCAGATACCCTACGGGCTCGGAAAGTGCAACGAAACCATCAAATTTTAGCTAGAAACTGTATTTTTGTCGATTTTTATTGAATTTGAACTATATTTCAACGTTTTTTGATGGTTCTGAGCCACCAAACACACTTAAAGCATGCAGAATCGACTCAGAATAGGAAAAGGAGACGTTTAGGTCAATTTTATGCATTCTGGCGTTCGTAGATACAAGAAAACTGTTAAAATTCTTCAGAAACGTCACTTTTGAAGTTTTTTCTTGTACTTTTAAGCCAATCAGATACCCTACGGGCTCGGAAAGTGCAACGAAACCATCAAATTTTTGCTAGAAACTGTATTTTTGTCGATTTTTATTGAATTTGAACTATATTTCAACGTTTTTTGATGGTTCTGAGCCACCAAACACACTTAAAGCATGCAGAATCGACTCAGAATAGGAAAAGGAGACGTTTAGGTCAATTTTATGCATTCTGGCGTTCGTAGATACAAGAAAACTGTTAAAATTCTTCAGAAACGTCACTTCTGAAGTGTTTTCTTGTACTTTTAAGCCAATCAGATACCCTACGGGCTCGGAAAGTGCAACGAAATCATCAAATTTTAGCTAGAAACTGTATTTTTGTCGATTTTTATTGAATTTGAACTATATTTCAACGTTTTTTGATGGTTCTGAGCCACCAAACACACTTAAAGCATGCAGAATCGACTCAGAATAGGAAAAGGAGACGTTTAGGTCAATTTTATGCATTCTGGCGTTCGTAGATACAAGAAAACTGTTAAAATTCTTCAGAAACGTCACTTTTGAAGTGTTTTCTTGTACTTTTAAGCCAATCAGATACCCTACGGGCTTGGAAAGTGCAACGAAACCATCAAATTTTAGCTAGAAACTGTATTTTTGTCGATTTTTATTGAATTTGAACTATATTTCAACGTTTTTTGATGGTTCTGAGCCACCAAACACACTTAAAGCATGCAGAATCGACTCAGAATAAGAAAAGGAGACGTTTAGGTCAATTTTATGCATTCTGGCGTTCGTAGATACAAGAAAACTGTTAAAATTCTTCAGAAACGTCACTTTTGAAGTGTTTTCTTGTACTTTTAAGCCAATCAGATACCCTACGGGCTCGGAAAGTGCAACTAAACCATCAAATTTTAGCTAGAAACTGTATTTTTGTCGATTTTTATTGAATTTGAACTATATTTCAACGTTTTTTGATGGTTCTGAGCCACCAAACACACTTAAAGCATGCAGAATCGACTCAGAATAGGAAAAGGAGACGTTTAGGTCAATTTTATGCATTCTGGCGTTCGTAGATACAAGAAAACTGTTAAAATTCTTCAGAAACGTCACTTTTGAAGTGTTTTCTTGTACTTTTAAGCCAATCAGATACCCTACGGGCTCGGAAAGTGCAACGAAACCATCAAATTTTAGCTAGAAACTGTATTTTTGTCGATTTTTATTGAATTTAAACTATATTTCAACGTTTTTTGATGGTTCTGAGCCACCAAACACACTTAAAGCATGCAGAATCGACTCAGAATAGGAAAAGGAGACGTTTAGGTCAATTTTTTGCATTCTGGCGTTCGTAGATACAAGAAAACTGTTAAAATTCTTCAGAAACGTCACTTTTGAAGTGTTTTCTTGTACTTTTAAGCCAATCAGATACCCTACGGGCTCGGAAAGTGCAACGAAACCATCAAATTTTAGCTAGAAACTGTATTTTTGTCGATTTTTATTGAATTTGAACTATATTTCAACGTTTTTTGATGGTTCTGAGCCACCAAACACACTTAAAGCATGCAGAATCGACTCAGAATAGGAAAAGGAGACGTTTAGGTCAATTTTTTGCATTCTGGCGTTCGTAGATACAAGAAAACTGTTAAAATTCTTCAGAAACGTCACTTTTGAAGTGTTTTCTTGTACTTTTAAGCCAATCAGATACCCTACGGGCTCGGAAAGTGCAACGAAACCATCAAATTTTAGCTAGAAACTGTATTTTTGTCGATTTTTATTGAATTTGAACTATATTTCAACGTTTTTTGATGGTTCTGAGCCACCAAACACACTTAAAGCATGCAGAATCGACTCAGAATAGGAAAAGGAGACGTTTAGGTTAATTTTATGCATTCTGGCGTTCGTAGATACAAGAAAACTGTTAAAATTCTTCAGAAACGTCACTTTTGAAGTGTTTTCTTGTACTTTTAAGCCAATCAGATACCCTACGGGCTCGGAAAGTGCAACGAAACCATCAAATTTTAGCTAGAAACTGTATTTTTGTCGATTTTTATTGAATTTGAACTATATTTCAACGTTTTTTGATGGTTCTGAGCCACCAAACACACTTAAAGCATGCAGAATCGACTCAGAATAGGAAAAGGAGACGTCTAGGTCAATTTTATGCATTCTGGCGTTCGTAGATACAAGAAAACTGTTAAAATTCTTCAGAAACGTCACTTTTGAAGTGTTTTCTTGTACTTTTAAGCCAATCAGATACCCTACGGGCTCGGAAAGTGCAACGAAACCATCAAATTTTAGCCAGAAACTGTATTTTTGTCGATTTTTATTGAATTTGAACTATATTTCAACGTTTTTTGATGGTTCTGAGCCACCAAACACACTTAAAGCATGCAAAATCGACTCAGAATAGGAAAAGGAGACGTTTAGGTCAATTTTATGCATTCTGGCGTTCGTAGATACAAGAAAACTGTTAAAATTCTTCAGAAACGTCACTTTTGAAGTGTTTTCTTGTACTTTTAAGCCAATCAGATACCCTACGGGCTCGGAAAGTGCAACGAAACCATCAAATTTTAGCTAGAAACTGTATTTTTGTCGATTTTTATTGAATTTGAACTATATTTCAACGTTTTTTGATGGTTCTGAGCCACCAAACACACTTAAAGCATGCAAAATCGACTCAGAATAGGAAAAGGAGACGTTTAGGTCAATTTTATGCATTCTGGCGTTCGTAGATACAAGAAAACTGTTAAAATTCTTCAGAAACGTCACTTTTGAAGTGTTTTCTTGTACTTTTAAGCCAATCAGATACCCTACGGGCTCGGAAAGTGCAACGAAACCATCAAATTTTAGCTAGAAACTGTATTTTTGTCGATTTTTATTGAATTTGAACTATATTTCAACGTTTTTTGATGGTTCTGAGCCACCAAACACACTGAAAGCATGCAGAATCGACTCAGAATAGGAAAAGGAGACGTTTAGGTCAATTTTATGCATTCTGGCGTTCGTAGATACAAGAAAACTGGTAAAATTCTTCAGAAACGTCACTTTTGAAGTGTTTTCTTGTACTTTTAAGCCAATCAGATACCCTACGGGCACGGAAAGTGCAACGAAACCATCAAATTTTAGCTAGAAACTGTATTTTTGTCGATTTTTATTGAATTTGAACTATATTTCAACGTTTTTTGATGGTTCTGAGCCACCAAACACACTTAAAGCATGCAGAATCGACTCAGAATAGGAAAAGGAGACGTTTAGGTCAATTTTATGCATTCTGGCGTTCGTAGATACAAGAAAACTGTTAAAATTCTTCAGAAACGTCACTTTTGAAGTGTTTTCTTATACTTTTAAGCCAATCAGATACCCTACGGGCTCGGAAAGTGCAACGAAACCATCAAATTTTAGCTAGAAACTGTATTTTTGTCGATTTTTATTGAATTTGAACTATATTTCAACGTTTTTTGATGGTTCTGAGCCACCAAACACACTTAAAGCATGCAGAATCGACTCAGAATAGGAAAAGGAGACGTTTAGGTCAATTTTATGCATTCTGGCGTTCGTAGATACAAGAAAACTGTTAAAATTCTTCAGAAACGTCACTTTTGAAGTGTTTTCTTGTACTTTTAAGCCAATCAGATACCCTACGGGCTCGGAAAGTGCAACGAAACCATAAAATTTTAGCTAGAAACTGTATTTTTGTCGATTTTTATTGAATTTGAACTATATTTCAACGTTTTTTGATGGTTCTGAGCCACCAAACACACTTAAAGCATGCAGAATCGACTCAGAATAGGAAAAGGAGACGTTTAGGTCAATTTTATGCATTCTGGCGTTCGTAGATACAAGAAAACTGTTAAAATTCTTCAGAAACGTCACTTTTGAAGTGTTTTCTTGTACTTTTAAGCCAATCAGATACCCAACGGGCTCGGAAAGTGCAACGAAACCATCAAATTTTAGCTAGAAACTGTATTTTTGTCGATTTTTATTGAATTTGAACTATATTTCAACGTTTTTTGATGGTTCTGAGCCACCAAACACACTTAAAGCATGCAGAATCGACTCAGAATAGGAAAAGGAGACGTTTAGGTCAATTTTATGCATTCTGGCGTTCGTAGATACAAGAAAACTGTTAAAATTCTTCAGAAACGTCACTTTTGAAGTGTTTTCTTGTACTTTTAAGCCAATCAGATACCCTACGGGCTCGGAAAGTGCAACGAAACCATCAAATTTTAGCTAGAAACTGTATTTTTGTCGATTTTTATTGAATTTGAACTATTTTTCAACGTTTTTTGATGGTTCTGAGCCACCAAACACACTTAAAGCATGCAGAATCGACTCAGAATAGGAAAAGGAGACGTTTAGGTCAATTTTATGCATTCTGGCGTTCGTAGATACAAGAAAACTGTTAAAATTCTTCAGAAACGTCACTTTTGAAGTGTTTTCTTGTACTTTTAAGCCAATCAGATACCCTACGGGCTCGGAAAGTGCAACGAAACCATCAAATTTTAGCTAGAAACAGTATTTTTGTCGATTTTTATTGAAATTGAACTATATTTCAACGTTTTTTGATGGTTCTGAGCCACCAAACACACTTAAAGCATGCAGAATCGACTCAGAATAGGAAAAGGAGACGTTTAGGTCAATTTTATGCATTCTGGCGTTCGTAGATACAAGAAAACTGTTAAAATTCTTCAGAAACGTCACTTTTGAAGTGTTTTCTTGTACTTTTAAGCCAATCAGATACCCTACGGGCTCGGAAAGTGCAACGAAACCATCAAATTTTAGCTAGAAACTGTATTTTTGTCGATTTTTATTGAATTTGAACTATATTTCAACGTTTTTTGATGGTTCTGAGCCACCAAACACACTGAAAGCATGCAGAATCGACTCAGAATAGGAAAAGGAGACGTTTAGGTCAATTTTATGCATTCTGGCGTTCGTAGATACAAGAAAACTGTTAAAATTCTTCAGAAACGTCACTTTTGAAGTGTTTTCTTGTACTTTTAAGCCAATCAGATACCCTACGGGCTCGGAAAGTGCAACGAAACCATCAAATTTTAGCTAGAAACTGTATTTTTGTCGATTTTTATTGAATTTGAACTATATTTCAACGTTTTTTGATGGTTCTGAGCCACCAAACACACTTAAAGCATGCAGAATCGACTCAGAATAGGAAAAGGAGACGTTTAGGTCAATTTTATGCATTCTGGCGTTCGTAGATACAAGAAAACTGTTAAAATTCTTCAGAAACGTCACTTTTGAAGTGTTTTCTTATACTTTTAAGCCAATCAGATAACCTACGGGCTCGGAAAGTGCAACGAAACCATCAAATTTTAGCTAGAAACTGTATTTTTGTCGATTTTTATTGAATTTGAACTATATTTCAACGTTTTTTGATGGTTCTGAGCCACCAAACACACTTAAAGCATGCAGAATCGACTCAGAATAGGAAAAGGAGAAGTTTAGGTCAATTTTATGCATTCTGGCGTTCGTAGATACAAGAAAACTGTTAAAATTCTTCAGAAACGTCACTTTTGAAGTGTTTTCTTGTACTTTTAAGCCAATCAGATACCCTACGGGCTCGGAAAGTGCAACGAAACCATCAAATTTTAGCTAGAAACTGTATTTTTGTCGATTTTTGTTGAATTTGAACTATATTTCAACGTTTTTTGATGGTTCTGAGCCACCAAACACACTTAAAACATGCAGAATCGACTCAGAATAGGAAAAGGAGACGTTTAGGTCAATTTTATGCATTCTGGCGTTCGTAGATACAATAAAACTGTTAAAATTCTTCAGAAACGTCACTTTTGAAGTGTTTTCTTGTACTTTTAAGCCAATCAGATACCCTACGGGCTCGGAAAGTGCAACGAAACCATCAAATTTTAGCTAGAAACTGTATTTTTGTCGATTTTTATTGAATTTGAACTATATTTCAACGTTTTTTGATGGTTCTGAGCCACCAAACACACTTAAAGCATGCAGAATCGACTCAGAATAGGAAAAGGAGACGTTTAGGTCAATTTTATGCATTCTGGCGTTCGTAGATACAAGAAAACTGTTAAAATTCTTCAGAAACGTCACTTTTGAAGTGTTTTCTTGTACTTTTAAGCCAATCAGATACCCTACGGGCTCGGAAAGTGCAACGAAACCATCAAATTTTAGCTAGAAACTGTATTTTTGTCGATTTTTATTGAATTTGAACTATTTTTCAACGTTTTTTGATGGTTCTGAGCCACCAAACACACTTAAAGCATGCAGAATCGACTCAGAATAGGAAAAGGAGACGTTTAGGTCAATTTTATGCATTCTGGCGTTCGTAGATACAAGAAAACTGTTAAAATTCTTCAGAAACGTCACTTTTGAAGTGTTTTCTTGTACTTTTAAGCCAATCAGATACCCAACGGGCTCGGAAAGTGCAACGAAACCATCAAATTTTAGCTAGAAACTGTATTTTTGTCGATTTTTATTGAATTTGAACTATATTTCAACGTTTTTTGATGGTTCTGAGCCACTAAACATACTTAAAGCATGCAGAATCGACTCAGAATAGGAAAAGGAGACGTTTAGGTCAATTTTATGCATTCTGGCGTTCGTAGATACAAGAAAACTGTTAAAATTCTTCAGAAACGTCACTTTTGAAGTGTTTTCTTGTACTTTTAAGCCAATCAGATACCCTACGGGCTCGGAAAGTGCAACGAAACCATCAAATTTTAGCTAGAAACTGTATTTTTGTCGATTTTTATTGAATT
This sequence comes from Zophobas morio, assembly GCF_036711695.1. Lineage (NCBI taxonomy): Eukaryota > Metazoa > Arthropoda > Insecta > Coleoptera > Tenebrionidae > Zophobas > Zophobas morio. The sequence continues at coordinate 26,625 of NW_026972997.1, read as the reverse complement.
TGAACTATATTTCAACGTTTTTTGATGGTTCTGAGCCACCAAACACACTTAAAGCATGCAGAATCGACTCAGAATAGGAAAAGGAGACGTTTAGGTCAATTTTATGCATTCTGGCGTTCGTAGATACAAGAAAACTGTTAAAATTCTTCAGAAACGTCACTTTTGAAGTGTTTTCTTGTACTTTTAAGCCAATCAGATACCCTACGGGCTCGGAAAGTGCAACGAAACCATCAAATTTTAGCTAGAAACTGTATTTTTGTCGATTTATATTGAATTTGAACTATATTTCAACGTTTTTTGATGGTTCTGAGCCACCAAACACACTTAAAGCATGCAGAATCGACTCAGAATAGGAAAAGGAGACGTTTAGGTCAATTTTATGCATTCTGGCGTTCGTAGATACAAGAAAACTGTTAAAATTCTTCAGAAACGTCACTTTTGAAGTGTTTTCTTGTACTTTTAAGCCAATCAGATACCCTACGGGCTCGGAAAGTGCAACGAAACCATCAAATTTTAGCTAGAAACTGTATTTTTGTCGATTTTTATTGAATTTGAACTATATTTCAACGTTTTTTGATGGTTCTGAGCCACCAAACATACTTAAAGCATGCAGAATCGACTCAGAATAGGAAAAGGAGACGTTTAGGTCAATTTTATGCATTCTGGCGTTCGTAGATACAAGAAAACTGTTAAAATTCTTCAGAAACGTCACTTTTGAAGTGTTTTCTTGTACTTTTAAGCCAATCAGATACCCTACGGGCTCGGAAAGTGCAACGAAACCATCAAATTTTAGCTAGAAACTGTGTTTTTGTCGATTTTTATTGAATTTGAACTATATTTCAACGTTTTTTGATGGCTCTGAGCCACCAAACACACTTAAAGCATGCAGAATCGACTCAGAATAGGAAAAGGAGACGTTTAGGTCAATTTTATGCATTCTGGCGTTCGTAGATACAAGAAAACTGTTAAAATTCTTCAGAAACGTCACTTTTGAAGTGTTTTCTTGTACTTTTAAGCCAATCAGATACCCTACGGGCTCGGAAAGTGCAACGAAACCATCAAATTTTAGCTAGAAACTGTATTTTTGTCGATTTTTATTGAATTTGAACTATATTTCAACGTTTTTTGATGGTTCTGAGCCACCAAACACACTTAAAGCATGCAGAATCGACTCAGAATAGGAAAAGGAGACGTTAGTAGTTATATAGTGGGGCTGCTGGCTCAGGTCAAATGAGGTCAACCCGAGCTAGGAGCCCCACAACTTTTGATCGAGCGGTCATTGATCTTTTTGGTCGACAATTGACTGTTTGTGTATGAACGTGACTGACCTCGGCGTTGACCTTGCTTTGTCATCGCCTTGTGCTCGATCTATCTGACTCTATGTCCGTAGTCAGGTTGGCCGAGCGGTTTAAGGCGTCAGATTTAAGCTCTGATTCTCGAAAGAGAGCGTGGGTTCGAATCCCACACCTGACAGTTTTTTTTTATATGCAGTTCTACAGTTTTGTTTTGCGTTTAAATGAAACACAATTTAATATTACGTCATTTATTGAGGAAATATTTCATACAACCAATTGTATAGACACTTAGCATTATTTAAAGAACAGTAACATTTTTTATTTTTAGATATATGATTATCACATGATGGGATTTCTTTAGGCAATTTCACACAGTCTTCAATTGTTTCGAGGTTCACAACTTTGGGGCAGTCTTTTCCTAGCGTTTCCATGAGATAATTTTCTTTACATTTTCCTTTTACATATAAGACCTTCACTCCATGTTCCTTGATGTATTTGAGCAAAATTTCTTTTGCAAATATCTGATCCTTGGAGCCGTCATTAAATCTCAACATGTGATGGTAACGTTCTAGATATCTGGCTTGTTTCTTGGTTTTTTCATCGAGTTCGTTGAATTGTTTGGTGGATTTGAATGTTTCATGTATTGTGTTAATTCCATCGTATATCGTAAGTTCTTTTACAATGAATTCTTGCAGAGTAAAACCTTGTACGTCAACTACAACCAACTTCATCTTGTCAATTATTTCGACTGACTGAGAAGGAAGCGACTATGCAATTGTTTTTCTATCAATCCAACTATTGTGGGTGCTATTAAATCCTAACCACTTGACATACAGTTGGTTGCCTTTCTTTTTTAAAACTTTTTCAACGAGATACACACCTGGGTGCTTAACTTTTAGTAGTTCCATTTCATAGAAGCCACCTAAAATGTTTTCACCCTTTTCATCTTTCAAAAAATATGTGATGGGATTAGTGAGATTAATTTTCCTTATTACGAAAATTTCATTTGACCAATTGGGTGTGTATCCCTTATCAAAGATTCCACGATATTTACTTATTCTTACGTTGTCACCAACTGTAAATTTTTGTTTATTGCTAACTATTTTAATGCGAGTATAAGCAGCTTTTAGAATAGCTTTCTCATTACTTTTGTTAACTTGTGAGGGTTTCATTTTTATAGTACGATGATAAGAATTATTATATTGATGTACTACATTTGGCAATAAATCTAACCATTTATAATTTCCTTGCAAACTAAATTCTTTCCACATTAAATTTTTCAATGTGCGATTTACTCTTTCAACGATTGAGGCCTTTTTTAAACTGTAAACACTGTAATGATTAATTTTGTATTTTTTCATAAGATTTTGAAACTTTACATTATAGAATTCTTTTCCTTGATCTGTTTGTAAATTTTTGGGTAACCATACGATCTTGGATAAAATTGTTTCCATTGCAGTCGTTATTTGTTGAGAATCTTTCGATTTTACTGGAACAGCCCACACATATTTTGAGAAACAGTCAATAACAATAAGTATATATTTGTATCCTCTATTTGTCTTAGCATACGGTATCATTTCCACTAAATCTGCTTGTAATGTTTCGTTAATACCCTTAATTATCACCTTACGTCGTGTAAAATTAATTCTTACAGGTTTGTGCAGTTCTGCAACAATATCTCTTTTAATGGGAGTTGGTTCATACACCTTCTTGCGCTTCATTTTTATTGCTCTTGTGTTTATAATATGCTTTCTCGGACGTAACTAATGATTCTTCAAAATTCACAGGGCATTTTATTATCATTTCAGCGAACAAATCTGGTACATTTTCTGTTTTATTGAAGGCATATTTGAACGAGATACGGTCACCGTTACGTAATGAAAGTCCTTCCATTTCTTCTCTATTAAATATTTTGTTATTTACACAAATATTTATTTCATTGCTAGTAATATTTAATTTTGCAATTGAACCAATTTCTAAAGGAAACGTGTAGTGAGTTTCTTTAGACTTTAATATGTACGTGTTTTCGATGGTTTTAGCTGATTCGAAGTGAAATATTAGATTATAGAACATATAGTTCGAAATAGTAATCATAGCATCGTCAACTGAATCTGAAAGTTTAGTATGTTTCAGCAAATGACGTCCGAATTTATCCAGAGTCATATTAAGCAATAATTTTAGCTTCGCGTAGTTCTTCTATTATAGAAACGATTTCGTTTTGGTGACCTGAGTGGCCTGCTGTCTGGGAAGCGACTAACAACTTCAGTCTTTCAACTAATTCATTTGGATCTTCCCAATACACATAATCAACTTTATTTGCGTTTACTTCTTTAAACAATACTTGACCACCTTTCTTCGGCTTTTTATACTTCGTGAGAGTTGAGAACAATGGTCCTATAATATTTTTGTATTTCATAGAACTTGTACCCAATATTCGATCATTTTCATCGAAATTTCTTCGATATGCATTAGTTTTTTCTAGAATTTTTTTGTATATTTCTTTGTCTTCCACAGTAAAATGAATAGGCTTCTTTTTAAAAATGAGTTCATAAATTCCAGGCGTCCCTATAAATATCTCATTATCTATTTTTATATCTGGACCTACAAATTGTACCTCCTTCGAACCAATGTAAAATTTCTCTGAGAACGTGTCATGTCTTACGCCTGTTCTGTGATCAAATTTACTTTCTGTATCGTGATGCATTTCGTCAATATATTTTCTCGGTAATTCATCAAAATCATTTAAATATTCGTTGTAAACATCTGTATCAACGATGTTTTTAATATAATTTTTACTTAATTGAACAGATTTTTCAAGAACTTCATCGAAGTTGTAATTATCATTGTCTTTTTCGGGAATGTATTCGAACACATTGTTCTGTGCATCTGTTTTATTTATTGATTCCTCGAAATCTCCCTGTGACAGAATATCATATTTTGAACTAATCGGACTCATTCCTTGTTCTTTTTCGTTTTTGATTGTATCGATTCTTTTCACAAGGTTAGTAACTTTTGTAGCAATTCTTTTTTGTCTTGGTGTGAAAATTTCTTCTTGCATTGGTGTATTATTGATAGTTTTTTTGGCACGAACAGGAGATAGAATTGTATTTTCCAACTTTCGCTTTGTTGGTGTACTGTGCTCAATGTTCGATGCATTTTTTGTTTTCACATCTTGATTACTTTTTATTGCAGATTCACTTCTTCTCTCAATTAATGTTTCCAAATGTTTGGTAAGGGGTTCATACTTTTTTTCTTCATTTCTTTGAGTTGCTTTAATTAGTTCTAATTTTCTTTGTAAATCTTTTCTTTTCTTAATCAATTTCTTTTTTAAATCAAGCACATCTGATATTTTCGAATCCATGTCTCCTAAGACTTTCGAAAATACAAATAAACTGAATTAATCTATTTGAATTAAAGGCTTATATACGTATGCAACATTTCACAAACATTCTATAAAAAAAGACTAGTTTTTTTTTTTTTCATATTTCAATAGTATAGATGCACATGTTTTGTTTTGTAATGATCTCTTATATGATCTTTATAATAGCAATATATACAGGGTAAGTTAGGAGTATCTGTTTCACCTCCACATTTTGGACATTTATATTTTACAGGAACTGGCATGTTGACGGTTTAAGATACTTTTATAGACTGAAATTATGGAAATGGGTCAATGAAATTATCAAATCCTTTTCTAAACCTACCACTACGAATTTCGTTCTCTTTATCGACTACTAAAAATTCATAACTATTTTGCCAGCAAAATGAACAGATTTCTTTAAATTTATCAAATGTGATATCAGTACCGATATGATCATCATAAATATGACGCAAGTTTAAATTATCTTGCTTAAATAAAATAATAAAATTTGCGTTGTCTCTTATTAGATGTTTAGGAATACATGTGTATGTTTGACATAAATAAAAACAATCTATATTTCTGTGTCGTCCCATGCTAAAATATTCTTTCATTAAATTTTGCTTGTCACATGCCACGTCGTCAAAAATGAAGACAGAATTAGTTTTAGCTTTGTGCGCTGGTGGTATGTTGTTATTGTCGAAATTGTTAAAACTATAAAAATTTATACCTTTAATAGGTTTTAGAAGATTTTCCAAATATTGATATTTTGGTTGGAAAAGAGATTTAGAATACACGTAGACATTTTCAAATCTTAAACCATTTGGATGTTCGATTAAACCTATCATAACATTAGTTTTTCCGCAATTAGACGGTCCGACAATTATACATCTTACTGTCGATGGTAAAAGATCTCCGTGTCTTTTATTCTCACTGTTAATTTTGATATCGTTATTGCTTATCGGCAATTTAAGGTTTTGAGGGATCAAACGCATTTCGACATCTAATTAAGAAACCGACATGTGGAGGGGTATAAATACTAAATTTTTCTACGATTCCATTAGTATTTTAGCTGATACGAAAGTTTGAGTATAAATGAAGATTACGAAGCGAACAAGGAACAGTCGTCGTAGTGAGACCCACAGAAAAACATATTGTGGACGTGGGATCGTAAATTCGGTTATTAATAAATTACCGTTTGAACTTCATATTCCGGGTTATAACTTTTGTGGACCAGGAACTAAATTAGAAAAACGATTAGCAAGAGGAGATAAAGGTCGAAATCAATTAGACGAAGCTTGCAAATTTCACGATATAGCTTACAGTGAACATAAAGATTTGGAAAATCGACATAAAGCCGATAAAGTTCTATTAGATAAAGCAAAACTTAGACTACGTTCTTCGGACGCATCTTTCGGGGAAAAAGCTGCTGCCTTAGGTGTTGCGGCTGCTATGAAAGCTAAAATAAAACTTGGTATGGGTTGTCGAATCAAAAGAAAAACTATTAGACGTGGAAAGGCCTTGAATTTTAACGTTTTAAGAAAATCCGCCAGGCTTGCTTTAAAAAATAAGAAATTTAAGAATATGAAGGATGCTGTAAAAGTGGCCATGAGAGCAGTAAAATCATCAAAAGGAAAAAAGAGAGTGAGACCTCTTCGTCACAGACGTATAATACCCATACCGAAAAGTGGTGGATTTTTACCGCTACTACCAATATTTGCCGCTTTAGGCGCTCTGGGATCTTTAGGTGGTGGTGCAGCAGCCGTTGCAAAAGCTGTTAACGATGCTAAATCAGCTAAAGAACAGTTGAAAGAAAACCAAAGACACAATCAGAAAATGGAGTCGATATCTGTAGGAAAGTCAGGGAGTGGATTATATTTGAAACCATATAAAAGAGGATATGGTCTTTTTTTAGCCCCATCAAAATTTCAAAAGAACTCCCGATAAATCTTCCAAAACATGCTCTCACCAACATCGACATTTGCAAATATGTAAAGCGTTTGAAAATTCCTCGCTTCAGAGGAGTTTTTATGAAAGATTCGCTTCCAAATATAGTGCACCTTAATGAGTGTGGTATATTAAATCTAGACAATAAGGAAGGTTTCAATACCAAACTGACGAATACGGAAATAGAATAAAGAAATTTAAAATGTCAACACCAAACTTAATAATCAGAGGAAATAATAATATATTAAAATCGGAACTTAAATGTACCCTTGATATAAATTTTTCAAGAAAGGATTCCTTAGGAAGTTTATTAGGATTTAAGAACAACATTCTGAAAGCGCATAAAACTCATATATCAGATTTTCCAGCAAAAATTTTAAAAGTGAATGCTCTTTGCGTTTATTGTAATATAGTAACTGGTTCATATAAGAACGGAAATCCCGTTCACGTAATACATCAATTTTTTCCAACAGTACCTCCCGGTTACAAAATAGTGGAGCGACCATTAAATGTTATATATCTACCAATTAATACGAAACAAATAGATGAGATAATCGTTAAAATAACAGATCAAGAAGGAAATATTGTTAGTTTTAGAGGTGAAGAGGTGGGTGTACGTTTGCATCTTAAGAAGCTCACGTGATGGGTATTATTTTTAATGAAAATCTAAAAAACCGAAATTCGGTATATATAAATAGGACGATGAAAAGAAAATCAGTCAGTCCTTCTACAAGGATCAAACGTTTAACATTAGGGAATCGTAGATTTCTTGAATCTCTAGGATTAACGGTTTTGAAATAATATTTTTATCCAGTATAAAAAACAGCAATGAATTTTGAAATATTAAACGTAAACGAAAAAGCTGCATATGATCATTCAATTTATTATGGAGAAAGACATACACACTTGCCTTATTCTAACAGTTCATATAACTATGATGATGAAATAAGAATTCCAATTGAACATCAAGATTTATACACTTTTCCTCATTTGAGTACATTGCATATAGAGGGTAAGATTATTGTGAAAAATGAAATCGATGAAATTGTACAGAAACCAGAAATCAAATTTGTAAATAATGGCGTTCTTTTGTTGTTTAATCAAATAAGATATGAAATTGCTGGAGTCGTTGTGGATAGTATTAGAAACCCAGGGTTAGCGTCCACCATGAAAGGATATGTAACGTATAACAGTAATGAAAGCGTAGCTCTAGAGAATGCTGGATGGTTTCCTAAAAAAGATTCGAATATAATTAAAGAAAATGGAACTTTTGAAGTTTCGATTCCATTAAAAATAATTTTTGGCTTTTGCGAAGATTTCAAAAAGGCTATTTTGAATGTAAGACAAGAGCTTGTTTTAGTTCGTTCTAATACCGATGTAAATGCTTTAATTTCTTCAAATGATAAATACAAAATTAAAGTAGAACTTAGTAAAATATGCTGGAAAATGCATCACTTGTCCGTGTCCGATGCCGAAAGGATCGCCTTGATCGATATTGTAAGAAGCAACAGGGAATTGGATATTATGTTTAGAAGTAAAGAATTACATGAATTTGCGCCACCAGTTCAATCGATAACTAATACTTGGACTATTAAAACTTCCTTAGAAAAACCTCAGTACATACTTTTTGCATTGCAACAGGGAAGAAAAAATCAATTGAAGAAAAACTACAGTCAATTTGATCATTGTAATCTGAGAGATGTCAAATTGTATCTTAACGATACCATGTATCCCTACGACAACTTGAATGTTGATTTCACAAATAATCGTTATGCAATTCTCTATGATATGTTTAAAGAGTTCCAGACATCGTTCTTATCCAAAACTAGCGAGCCATTATTCGATAAGGATGAATTTAAAGAAAAGACACCCATAGTAGTAATCGACTGTTCTAAACAAACGGAAGCTTTGAAGAGAGGCCCCGTTACAATTACGTTGTGGTTTGAAACGACCGCAGGTATTCCAGCAGACACCACAGCCTACTGTCTTATTCTTCACGACCGAATGGTAAAATACATTCCTGCACAAGATGTCGTCAGAGTGTTGTGAATAATTTAAAATGTTACTGTATTTAAAATTAATGTATTATGTTTGAGGGGTAAATAAAACTACATATACAACCATTTTTGTGTATTTTATTTATGACAACCAAAAATTACATCTAAAGTTTTCTTATAATCATCTAATTTAATTGAGGGCCATCTTGCTGCATCTGGTCCTTCGGTCCATCCTAATGGTAATTCAGGATTAGCTTCACCTTTGACAATGTTCTTTTTGAGCCAGGTGAAAATTCTTTTGTGCTCCTGATTTTCAGAGGGTTTAAATGTGAAGGAATCGTAATTGATTATCGTTAGAGCCTCAAAGAATGTAGTGAGTGCTTTGTGATTTGCCAAATATGCAGCTCGACACATAAATTCGTCAACACATTGCTCGATCCGTCGGTAATTTTTCTGGATATTTTCAACAGGATAGAAGATATCCCCCAGATTCTGCCAGCGATGATCACTTAATAATTTATAAATAAAAGATTTATAAACTAGTGAATTATCAAGGTAGTTGGTGGTCATTAAAAACTCCAAAGAAGCATAATTTAAATTTTCAATGTTGTCTCTTTCACATATATTTAGAAATGCATCAATATAACTGTCAAGAGATTGTTTCTTTTGTAGGAGTACACATATGTCAAGAGTAAAAAAACCAACTTCATTTTCAGCAATCCATTTAAATACTTCATCCGGTACAATAAATTCGGCTTTTTCAATAATGTAAAGGAACAAATTTAATTTTGTCCTATCATTCGCAGCGGCGCGAAGATAAATTTTATACACATTTTCGGATGCACAAAATGCTTGCAAATCAACAAACTGTCTCAAGTCAGACATTGTAGTAATGTGAAATCACCAACATCGAATAAATCATCAGCTAACTTAAACTGCTTTTATATTATAATTCCCCACTCTTCACATTTCTGGTGGCGAAATATGATATCCCCAAGGTCGCGTATCCGTTGCAAATCTTGTAACAATTCTCTTATCATCATTATGGCTGAGAACTATTTTCTCCTGTTTTATTGTGTAAACAATATGATGTTTTGATTTGATGAGATTTTGGGACTTTTCGTAATTTCGGCTATTAAATAAGCATTCTTTATAATTTTCGAATGTTATTGTTTTAAGTGAAGCTTTCGTACTACCTTTGGATTTCTTAACTACCTTTTTATTAAAATCATCCTTTGCAACTCTATATGCATACATTTTCGATCTGAGACCCACAAATTCTAACATAATCTTACCGTTATTTTCATCTTTCATCAAACCTGGCACTTTTTTATTTTTTTGTTCTATACCATAAACATTATACAAATCATAGTCTGAAGTATCAAACCGATGAGAATCTTTCTTAATATATTCGTATATATCACCTACATGAAATTCGTAAATTAGACTGTCAGTGTCGGTGTAAAGCAACTTTGCATTATTGTTAAATGTTTCCTTAATATAACCATAGTGGAATTCATAGAGAAAAGTTTTAGAAATATCTAAAATACAAAAACCGACATAAATTGGTTTATTTAAAAACACCTCTAATTTACTCATTTCGATGATAGCTGAATCATCATCAAATACAACGGAACTGTGAAAATTTGGTTTAGAAATAAGAGAACGAACTCCCCATCGTCCCTCCCATTTACTGACCAATCGAATATCCCTATGTTTTCGAACATTTTCCATGCATTTACCATAAATAGCGTTAATCATTAATTTAAAAAAATCTTTTTCAAAATCGTTCTTCGCTTGCTGTCTAAGCCTTGTATTTAAATCTATATATTCCTTTAACCACGCAGACTGTTCGAATTTAAGAACACGATGTACACATTTTATTTTCATACCAAATTTTATATACATTTTTAAATTCCTATAATGTATAACATAATTTTTCTTAGGATATAAAGTCAATAACAACTTTTTAAGTTTAGATCTTGAAATGGGAGGTATCATGTGCTCTGGAGCTAAAGGTAAATCGCTATGTATTTCATGCAAATCTACTGGATAATCCAAATCGCATTCAATAATATAACCAGTTGTGGAATTATCAGAAGTATCTAAGATATCTGAAATATTGAAATTTTCTACAAATTCAAATTTCCCATACGGTAAACATTGAGACATTGCCGCTCCGTAAAGGTTATTAACATCAAAATACATTAAATAGGTACTATCTTGTGAAGGATCATATTCGTCTTTATTCATGTACTTATTATTGGCTTTACCGTATCTATTAGAACATTGGGAAACTCCACCTCTAATACCTCTCTCCACAAAAAGGACTTTATCTATGTCCGTTAAGAGTTCTAGTTTAATTTTTGTCGTTTTTAACATGGCATCAAATGTTAAGCCTGGTGCAGTATAATAATGTAAGGGATCAAGTTGATAAGTATTTAAACACGTAGTTCGAAATGCTTCGAATACGTCGGCTAGAAGAAGCACATCTGTTTTTAAATATAAATCGGAATATTCTCCTAATGTACGAATATTGAAAGTATTCCAAACTTTGATAGCGTGAGAATAATCTTCATCTTTAACATCTTGTTCGTATAAGCGGCTATAAAATTCCTTTTTTTCGGGTAGTTTTGTTTCAAGGAGTTTCTCCCAGGAATTTATATAATCATAAGGAAACACTCCTTTTCTGTTTAACAAATAAAATTCTTCCATATTATTACAATTTGTCTGAGTAATAATTTTTTGTGAATTATCTAAATTGGAAGAAAGCTTGTCTAAACTGTAGGGCATAAATCTGAAAGAATCAATAAATCGTAAACTAACTTTTGTATCATCGACAAATTTAGTAAATGAAATATATCTTTCTTTATTGATGGGAAGCAATTTAATGTCACCTTTTATTGAATTTGAAAGTTCTTTAATAAAAAAATGTGCGTCATATCCACTCATATTATGAAACACCACAGGTATAACACAAATATCTTTATAATTTAAATTACAATTCTGATGTGCAGCGCCCCTATACATTCCAGTTAAGTGATTATGATCGCGCACTTTAACGTTATTTTCTGAAAATGTTTTTTTACATATATGACATATTTGTGAGGATTCAAACTGCTCACGTTCTTGTGTAGTTAATTTTTCCATAGATATAATGTTTTGAAATTTGTTGTTACAAAAATGAGCCAATTGATTTAACTCTTGAACAAACCATTGGATGCAATCTTTACCTCGATACAAACGAAATCTGGAAAGAGAATTATCATATGAACAGTGAAAATAGTATGCAACACTGTATGCAACATGTTTTTGATAAGGATTGGTTTTACAAGTAGTGGACATGTGGTCTTTTGAATAATCAAGAAGAATACTCTCGAGATCTGCGTATATAGTAAAAGGTACTTTCTCTTGATATCTATAATTTTGAAAATACAAATAATTTTCGTTTTCTGATGGCAATCTTATGGAATATTTATTAATACTCTGACATGTAGTTTTATGTTTTTGGAGTAACTCCTCTGTAGTGAAATGATTTAAACATCTTTCGCATATATAAAATTTACATTTATGGAGGGAAAGTTGCTTAGCTAAAAGAGCTGACAAATTTTTGATCCACACGAAATGATAGAGCAATTGACGATCTTCAAAGTGATCATTGTCGTTTTTTGTATTTTGTATTTGTGTTTCAGCAGGTAGCATAAGCAAATTAATTACTTTATTAGAATTTAAAAACCTTGTGCTTAAACGACAAGGTAAAACTTTTTTCTCCTCGATGCAGTACAAATTAATTGCAAGATTGTTGAGTTCTTCAAATTTTTGAATGTCTTTAATTGTGATTGGAAAGTCTAAATTATCATATTTCAACACATTTTTGAAGTGTGGATACGACGATTTTCGATGTGAATTTTTATCGGTAGGGAATAAAGCTGAAACTATTGCCCATAGAAAACAATATTCATCATCATTTTGAACATTAATTATTGCATGTTTTTTTTTAATGCAAGCTGGTGTGGACACGAAAGTTGAGTAACCAAATTTGATTGGATCATATTTATTTATGTTAATTTTCAATCCTAAAATCTCATACAACGCCCAACCGGAGTCCTTTTCCGCAAATTCTTCTAATTTCTTCATTATCTTATCAACAACGTTCTCTTCGTACCATTGCTTTAAATCTGTATATGTATCAATGTGCTGATTTTTTGTGGAGAATGTTTTAACGTCTGTTTCACCAGAGTGCGGTTTAATAAAATTTGCCGAAAAAATTACATTTACTTTTAGCATCGTGTTTTTTAGCTCTTTTCTAATTCTAAACATAAAACATTTAAAAGATTGTCGAAAAAACTGAAGAGGATCTTTAATGTGATGATTAATTATAAATCCTGTACGAATTCTTTGTTCAAAACAAGATTCTATGTCTTGCCAGGTTACGTTTGCCGTAGGTTTAAATTTGTCTCTTTTAAAATAACCTTCTCCAATTTTTAGAGACAATTGTTTTTTTTTATTTAAAAGCTTGAAGCGGTAAAATTTTAAATAAGCTAGACTTGTTTCTAAGGAATTAGCATTTTCTAAAATATTTTCTCGATGTATTTTACATCTAAGTGCTTTTCTAATTATTCTAATGCTGGTATTTATATATACTAAAAAATTTTTAATTTCTTCGATTGTTTTGATTTTACTAATATATTCATGAATTAGCTTAAGCGAGCCTTTACATATAGCCGTCACTGTTTCCTGCGGATGCATTTCTTTTTTTTTTTTTTGCTGTCGAACTTGTTTATCACAGTAGAAAGAAGAGCACTATTATTTTTCTTTATTTTTCTGTGGAATACCTTCTTATTTATATGTGAACGAAATTTCCGATTGTAACTCACAACTCAACAAATTTAATAAAAATCAGCGAAAAATGAGACGCGTATTTTTGCAAGCTCAGAAAAACAACTAAATTATCAACTTCAGCGTAATTAAGAAAATGTAATCTGTAGTAAAAGTGGAGGAAAATAGCAAGAGTGGGGATTGATAATGTGTATAAATGGGAGATCACCCGCAAGAGTTATAACAGTCCTCAACAAATTGAAGATCACAGTCAGTCCTCAACACTTAAGAAAAATATATATAAACAACAAAATGGGTAAGCTTGTCTTTATTACTATTAAATAAAAATCCTAATTGTTTTTTCTTTTTTTTTATTTAGAGCAATTTGTCATATGCCCGTTTGACAGAAGCCATAGGCTTCTTGAGAGCCGATTGAAGCGCCATATTTTTAATTGTCATCGTGAGGCCTGGGAGCGGGAGAGATGTCTTCGTGAGGCTGCTTCCAGAGCATCCCATACGCCACCATCACCACCACCACGAGCACCACCACCACCGCCAATAATAGAATGCCCAGACAACTGGGATAATGAAATTAGTCAAACGTACGTCCCCTCCATGAGTAGGGAGCTGCTTCTGGACAGAACGGCAATCAATAATTATAAGTCAGTTTTTAGAAGAAAATAATAAAATAATTATAGTAATTTGTTTCGGTCCGTTTATCGCTACCACCCTACCATGACTTACCACCTATACAAGCTTGCTATTCGAGTGTGTGTATACAAGAACATAACTAGTCTAAAATGTTTCTGCCTATCAACGTGATGGTACTATTAAGTGCGCTTGTTGAAAACAACTTATATATCTATACCACGCCAAACATAACTCTTCTGTATATTCAGACGTATGAAAAGGAATGTTGGGAAAAAATGACTCCGATCAATATAATCGAAACCAGTTATCATCTCTTCTATGCGAAAAATATCACAACGCAAAATTATTTGGCTTACAAGATAAAAACAGAACAAGGAAATCGACAATTTTCTCAATGGTTAATAATCGAAAATATTAACAGTAGTAACAATTCAAAGGAAATCTTTGATTTTTGTTTAAGAAACGATCATGTGTGGTCTGCTTCACTTTTTCTCATATTCTCGATAATGACCGTAATAGTAGCATGCTGGGATTTGGCGAGCCGTTAGTGCTAATTGTGGTGGTGGTGGTGGTGGTGGTGGTGGTGCTGTTGAATACATATATAGGTTACTTCGCAACAACAAAGTACTCATTCTATCCAAACAATGTTAGGCTTAAACTGCACACTTATTTTATCGACCATTTTAATACAGAAAGATTTGTATTTATTCACTGATAGCAATGTTACAGATGTACATTTACAAACTCTGGTTAGAAATAAAGAATGTACTTGTAGAAAAATGATAGAAATTAAAGATGGACATGATCAGTTAGTTATGTTTTATTCAAAAAATGTATCCGTTTCCAGCCAACTGCAGTATCAACTAGAATTTGTCTTCAAAAACAGAAGCCGATGCAAGTCACCAAATATCACCACTATTAACGATTATAGTGGATACAAAAGTTCTAGCGGTGAAAATGCTACACAATATTGTTTGGCAAAACCCTGGATCTGGATATTTACTTCTGCAGGAGCAATTATTTTTGTAATTATATTTTGTGTGTTACTTTATTTAGTGTTAATATGTTTCACTCATTGTAGCAAACCCAATAATCCAACAAATGTTTGAAAATGTATGAATGTACGGATTCAATAAAACAATTATTTACATTTATTAGTTTTATTTCACATATATTCTATAATTTTTTTTTTTCTAACAGCATCAGCACTACGATTTAACACAACAATAAATTATTTAATATTTTTCAAATTATTAGCAGCAACACAGGAATCATCGTGATCTACCACTACAGTATATGCTGACATAGCTAAATTGTTTGGTTCAAATCGTACTTCCTTTTTCGCAATTCTTTTCTTATATTTGGTGATGCGATCTTTTTTTTCAACATTGTCGAAATTCACATCTGTTAATTTCCATTCAACAAGTACTGGATTTACTCCACTTGAAAAATACATTGCCACTTTGCATATCGTTAAATCGAAAGATTTGAGAATTCTTAGTATTCTGGCTTCCAAGGAAATTTGAGGACGAGGTTCAATAAAAATAAGGTTAAATAGAAAACCTTCAAAATTCAAATAACAGCAAGGCCATTTGGATTGATAAACGTAAATAGAGATTCGGTTAGCTTGGCAGTTATCCTTAGCCCATTCTTCTATATTTTCATTTTTTTCTATATAAATATCAATGTCCGTATATGAAGAGGTTCGGTTCAATAGAAATGCGGCACATCCACCAGCCATGAATTTTCTGCACAATGGAAATTTTTGTCGTAACAAACTTTCGATTGCTTGAATGATACAACGTTTCTCTTCATTCAATGAATCTATATCAAGATCGCGAGAAACCAAAAGACTCTCTTTCAGTGGAAACATATCTGATGTGTGAACTGAACTGATAAATTTATAGAACACCAATACGTCTTATATACATGTGCTTCATCACAGTGAGGCTTGGATTGCTGAATTGCAGTTCTCACGGAAATAGTTTTTTCATGACCTTGAACTCTTAAGTTCCGTGAAGAGCACGTGTTTATGGAATTGCCGAATTGCATTTCTCACAGAAATAGGTTTTTTCATAACCTTGAACTCTTAATTTCCGAGAAAAGCACGTCTTCAAAAATTGCTGAATTGCATTTCTCTGATTTGGATCAATCTTTAAAATGTCCATATATGGACATGAAAAACTGCTGATTCGGCATTTAACCCCTCTACATTGTTTATTTTTTTGTATATTCTGCATTATTTTTCCTATATATTTAGAGTAGTTACTTATAATTGTCATTAGTTATTTTTATTCTCTCTCTGTGTGTGTGTGTACAGTGTCCCTGCAATAAAAATGAAATTTTCCCTGAGTTTAAAAAAACCAAAAATTAATATTCTGGAAAATATCGTCATTCAGGTAGGTTTTTTTTTTATTTTTATCTATTATATATTTGCATTATTATTGCGATTGCTTTTTCTCTTTTTAATAATAACTAAGTAATGTTTATATATTTTGTAGCCACCCAATAATAATAATTGCCGTCCATCATCACCACCACCCCCTATGAGACTTATCTCTGAGCTCTCGGAGGAGGAGATGAGTCGATTAAGATCTCCAGAGCCCAGTTCTCCACAGCCCTCATGTTCCTACCAGCAGCCGTCTCCTCTCGATATCGACTTGACGCCATCTATGTTCGATGGCGAAGAGGAAAATGGTGGAAAGAACATGAAGTTATTGAGGGCGTTGTGTGAGAACATGCAGGCAACCCCTGAGGAGCAACAGCAACAACAACAACAAGAGACGAATGCAACTCTTCCTGTTCCTGATGCTGATGTACGCTCCCCATCAGTGCACCATCAGCAGCAACAGCAGGAAGAGGAGGAAGGGCAACCGATCCGCCGGACACCACCCCCGACACCTCGAACTGTGGACAGCGAGGATGAGTTCCAGTCGCCATCCACGGCACCGGAACTTCTGGCGTCTTTCCGTTCGAAGTGTCGGGAGGCCGAACGAACCCATAAAAAGAAAAGGTTCGACCTCCTGAAAAAAAAGACGAGGTGTGAAAAAAACGTCAAACAATATGAGAAAAAAGTGTGTGATTATCAAAGACTTCTTGCGGAAGCCAAAAAAGAACTCTATGATCTCAACAAAAACTTGAAAAATTGTGAAAGCAGTGCTGAAGAAGTAAAAAACTTATTAAATAGGATTAATTTTGTACAGTGAATAGTGTATATAGTGTATAGTGTATAGTGTATAGGGTATAGTATATATAGTAGTGTTTAGTGTTGTAGTGGTAGCAAATTGTTGTAGTGGTAGCAAATTGTTGTAGTGATAGAAGTAGTGGAAGCAGCAAATATATACATATATCTCTTTTTTTAATAGTGCTTTTTGATGGTTTTTGATGTTTTTTTGTTGGTTTTTGAAACTTGAAATTTTTTCTTTAGTGTCTTAGTGTACTTAGTTGTGATGGTAGTAGTCATGTGACAATAAATATAAAGACAATAACCTATTTCGCTTTTTTTTTTTTTTTTTTTAAGTGTTGCATGTTGGGCTTATTCGAATCCTTTTTCGATGGTCTTTTTTTCGACCTGAAAAAATTTTTACGTAGCGACCTTGAAAAAACTAAAAATGGCTCCTGTATCAAGGTTGACGTGGACAGAATCGATTTTTTTGAGCAAACTTATCCGTTCGTTCCATAAGAAGGTTTTGATGTATACAACCGATACCGTATCTCTTACCGTTTGGGCACTAGAAACTTTTGCCCTTTTCTCCCTCAATTTCAACTTTTTTCGAAATTTTTTTTGCTCAACGTGTGTCTTAATTTTTTTAGCTTTTTTCCGTTCCCTTGTACCGACATGCTACCTCTTACCCCTTAGGAGCTATAAGGTTTTTTCGTTATTACTACTAAACGGTAGATGAAAATACTTTTTTTGCTACGTAGACCTATAGACCGTTCATTCGGAAATATTTTGGTACAAAAATCTATTTTTTAAGTTTTACCGTTTGGGCGCCACAAACTTTTGCCCTTTTCACAGTCATATCAAAAGTTAGCGAAAAACCGTTGACGGCTGTCGATATTATTTGTTTTTGTCAATCTTTTCTGCCCTATACACGAACCTCCTATCTCTTACCATTTTCGAGTAACAAAAATTTTTTCTATTTAAACGGTAGATACACCTATGAGTCATGATCATGTTTACACACGATTAGATAGTACTTCATGAATATGCATTTGTTTTTGTGAAAAAACAAACTTTTCTAAATTTGGATTTTTTTTTTGAGATTTTTTTTGCTTTAATTTTTCTTTGGATTCTTTGAATTTTTTAAATTTTTTTTTTCACCAAAACTTCTAATTTACTTTCCTACTGCTCAAGGAAAACTTTTTTTCGAATTTTGACAACCTTTTTTGACAAAAATTGTTGCGCCCCAAACTCAAATTTTCACATATTTAATTATATGGACCTATCGATTATTCATCCGAAAATAATTTGACACAAAAAACAAATTTTTAACTAATTCCGTTTGGTCACCACAAACTTTTGCCCTTTTCTCCGAAATGCTAAACTCAAACTAAAAACCGTCAAGATAGGTGCATGTGTTTCGTATTTTAGAAACTTTTTTGTTCTTTGCACGAACCTCCTATCTCTTACCGTTTTCGAGTTAAACATTTTTTTTATATTTAAACAATTATTACACCCCTTACCCTCATTTATTTTTACACAAATTGTGTCATTAGTTTATAGAGATGCGTTTTTCTTTTTTTGTGAACAAACTTTCTGCTGTATGGCACCCTGAAGCGATAATTCCTTATTTTTAAATATTTCCGAATACGTCCCTGTCTAATGAGAAAATAACGTGTGGTTCCGAAGGAATCTGCTGATGCGAAAGAATATTGTTATAATGACGGACGACGACGCGTTTCGGTTTACAAATTTTAAGGTGAAAATATTCGTAATTATATCGGAAAATAAGTGGTTTTCTTGCTTTGTTGTGGACACTAAATGGTGGTTTTTGTGATATGTGTGTGTATGCATGTTTTCGAGAAAGAACGGATAATTTTACTGTCTGTTTTCGACGATGTAAGTGACATTTTTTAATTTTAAACAACACACTCTCGCCTTCCGACATTTGATATTTTATTCTAATAATTACGGACGTGTTTCGCATCATTATTTTTACGTTAGATTGATCCGTAATTATTTGTAATGTACAAGATTCCGAGTGCAAATAAGCTTAAATCAACAGAAACTTGCTTCGGACAGCTGAAATTTTATTTTAAATTATTACGGGCGTGGTTCGGTTTATTATTTGTCGTTTGGGTAAAAGTTTATGTAGTCTGGGCCTATTTTCGACCCAAAACAAATAATTTTTTTGTCTGTTATGAATAACCTAAGTGACCATTTTAAACGGAATTTTGTCGGAAGAAACACGGCTTTTATTCGTGACGGTTAATCGCAATTAAATAATTTTATATGGGACTGGTGAAAATAACACACCAAACGAAATAAACAATATTTATTACAATATAATAATATAATTTGAATTATTCCAATTTTCGAAGAAGTTATTTAACTGATTTTCTTTGTTGAATAATTTTCAATTGTGAATTTAACTTTTCGATTGTTTCTCTAAATTTTCGCTTCTTCTCCATCATTTTTTCGATTAACGGTTTTATTTGTATTTCGAAACGTTCCACATTCATTTGAAATCTTCTAACATCATATAACCAAGTATTAATTCGGTTTTCTTTATCATTTATTAAGAAAATAACAGGTATATTATCGAAGCACACACGTCTTTTATTCATGACGATTCACCATAAAATAATATTTTGTACGAGGATGGTGAAATAAAACACAGTAAGTGATTAATTATAATTTATTAAAATCATTAATTCTACAGCTTAAGATTATTAAGTCCTTTTCTTATTTCATACAACTTAATTGCTTCTTTTATGGAACGAATCCGTTCCAAATGTAAATCTAATCTCCGATGCAAAGTTTTAACGATATTTAGATTATATTTCTTATTTTTCATTATCTTCATCCTTCAATGAATTCTATATTGACTGTTTGACCGATCGGTCCTTTGTTGACGAAATGCAACTTCCAGCCGTTGGCAATTTTTCTGTTCAGATCGTCGATTACTGAATCGTCGAATTTTTCAGTAAAGCGCTCGGGTAGTATTGTCCTGCAATCTTCCAGTTGCACAAATATTTTGTCCCCGTATTTTGTAGGATTTTTACTAAAACTTTTAATTAAAAACTTTTTGTTTTCTTCTAAAGTTTTTGCACTCACAAAAGCTTGTAATTGTGATTCTTTATTCAAACCAGAAATAAAAGACGACATTTTAAATTTACAATCTGTTCAACAATTGAAGGCACAATACTAAATAAATCACTGACAAGTAAATCGACGTTTATATAACCGCAAAAGAGATGGTGGGGTATTACTCGAGCCTGCTCGAGATAGGAAGGGGATCGCTGCGTCAGCTTGACCGAGCAAAAGCAAGGTCAACGCACATGTCAGCCACCTGCAGCCACAAAGAGTCAATGAACGCCCAGGTCAGTTGTCGACCAAAAAGATCAATGACCGCTCGATCAAAAGTTGTGGGGCTCCTAGCTCGGGTTGACCTCATTTGACCTGAGCCAGCAGCCCCACTATATAACTACTGACGTTTAGGTCAATTTTATGCATTCTGGCGTTCGTAGATACAAGAAAACTGTTAAAATTCTTCAGAAACGTCACTTTTGAAGTGTTTTCTTGTACTTTTAACCCAATCAGATACCCTACGGGCTCGGAAAGTGCAACGAAACCATCAAATTTTAGCTAGAAACTGTATTTTTGTCGATTTTTATTGAATTTGAACTATATTTCAACGTTTTTTGATGGTTCTGAGCCACCAAACACACTTAAAGCATGCAGAATCGACTCAGAATAGGAAAAGGAGACGTTTAGGTCAATTTTATGCATTCTGGCGTTCGTAGATACAAGAAAACTGTTAAAATTCTTCAGGAACGTCACTTTTGAAGTGTTTTCTTGTACTTTTAAGCCAATCAGATACCCAACGGGCTCGGAAAGTGCAACGAAACCATCAAATTTTAGCTAGAAACTGTATTTTTGTCGATTTTTATTGAATTTGAACTATATTTCAACGTTTTTTGATGGTTCTGAGCCACCAAACACACTTAAAGCATGCAGAATCGACTCAGAATAGGAAAAGGAGACGTTTAGGTCAATTTTTTGCATTCTGGCGTTCGTAGATACAAGAAAACTGTTAAAATTCTTCAGAAACGTCACTTTTGAAGTGTTTTCTTGTACTTTTAAGCCAATCAGATACCCTACGGGCTCGGAAAGTGCAACGAAACCATCAAATTTTAGTTAGAAACTGTATTTTTGTCGATTTTTATTGAATTTGAACTATATTTCAACGTTTTTTGATGGTTCTGAGCCACCAAACACACTTAAAGCATGCAGAATCGACTCAGAATAGGAAAAGGAGACGTTTAGGTCAATTTTATGCATTCTGGCGTTCGTAGATACAAGAAAACTGTTAAAATTCTTCAGAAACGTCACTTTTGAAGTGTTTTCTTGTACTTTTAAGCCAATCAGATACCCTACGGGCTCGGAAAGTGCAACGAAACCATCAAATTTTAGCTAGAAACTGTATTTTTGTCGATTTTTATTGAATTTGAACTATATTTCAACGTTTTTTGATGGTTCTGAGCCACCAAACACACTTAAAGCATGCAGAATCGACTCAGAATAGGAAAAGGAGACGTTTAGGTCAATTTTATGCATTCTGGCGTTCGTAGATACAAGAAAACTGTTAAAATTCTTCAGAAACGTCACTTTTGAAGTGTTTTCTTGTACTTTTAAGCCAATCAGATACCCTACGGGCTCGGAAAGTGCAACGAAACCATCAAATTTTAGCTAGAAACTGTATTTTTGTCGATTTTTATTGAATTTGAACTATATTTCAACGTTTTTTGATGGTTCTGAGCCACCAGACACACTTAAAGCATGCAGAATCGACTCAGAATAGGAAAAGGAGACTTTTAGGTCAATTTTATGCATTCTGGCGTTCGTAGATACAAGAAAACTGTTAAAATTCTTCAGAAACGTCACTTTTGAAGTGTTTTCTTGTACTTTTAAGCCAATCAGATACCCTACGGGCTCGGAAAGTGCAACGAAACCATCAAATTTTAGCTAGAAACTGTATTTTTGTCGATTTTTATTGAATTTGAACTATATTTAAACGTTTTTTGATGGTTCTGAGCCACCAAACACACTTAAAGCATGCAGAATCGACTCAGAATTGGAAAAGGAGACGTTTAGGTCAATTTTATGCATTCTGGCGTTCGTAGATACAAGAAAACTGTTAAAATTCTTCAGAAACGTCACTTTTGAAGTGTTTTCTTGTACTTTTAAGCCAATCAGATACCCTTCGGGCTCGGAAAGTGCAACGAAACCATCAAATTTTAGCTAGAAACTGTATTTTTGTCGATTTTTATTGAATTTGAACTATATTTCAACGTTTTTTGATGGTTCTGAGCCACCAAACACACTTAAAGCATGCAGAATCGACTCAGAATAGGAAAAGGAGACGTTTAGGTCAATTTTATGCATTCTGGCGTTCGTAGATACAAGAAAACTGTTAAAATTCTTCAGAAACGTCACTTTTGAAGTGTTTTCTTGTACTTTTAAGCCAATCAGATACCCTTCGGGCTCGGAAAGTGCAACGAAACCATCAAATTTTAGCTAGAAACTGTATTTTTGTCGATTTTTATTGAATTTGAACTATATTTCAACGTTTTTTGATGGTTCTGAGCCACCAAACACACTTAAAGCATGCAGAATCGACTCAGAATAGGAAAAGGAGACGTTTAGGTCAATTTTATGCATTCTGGCGTTCGTAGATACAAGAAAACTGTTAAAATTCTTCAGAAACGTCACTTTTGAAGTGTTTTCTTGTACTTTTAAGCCAATCAGATACCCTACGGGCTCGGAAAGTGCAACGAAACCATCAAATTTTAGCTAGAAACTGTATTTTTGTCGATTTTTATTGAATTTGAACTATATTTCAACGTTTTTTGATGGTTCTGAGCCACCAAACACACTTAAAGCATGCAGAATCGACTCAGAATAGGAAAAGGAGACGTTTAGGTCAATTTTATGCATTCTGGCGTTCGTAGATACAAGAAAACTGTTAAAATTCTTCAGAAACGTCACTTTTGAAGTGTTTTCTTGTACTTTTAAGCCAATCAGATACCCTACGGGCTCGGAAAGTGCAACGAAACCATCAAATTTTAGCTTGAAACTGTATTTTTGTCGATTTTTATTGAATTTGAACTATATTTCAATGTTTTTTGATGGTTCTGAGCCACCAAAAACACTTAAAGCATGCAGAATCGACTCAGAATAGGAAAAGGAGACGTTTAGGTCAATTTTATGCATTCTGGCGTTCGTAGATACAAGAAAACTGTTAAAATTCTTGAGAAACGTCACTTTTGAAGTGTTTTCTTGTACTTTTAAGCCAATCAGATACCCTACGGGCTCGGAAAGTGCAACGAAACCATCAAATTTTAGCTAGAAACTGTATTTTTGTCGATTTTTATTGAATTTGAACTATATTTCAACGTTTTTTGATGGTTCTGAGCCACCAAACACACTTAAAGCATGCAGAATCGACTCAGAATAGGAAAAGGAGACGTTTAGGTCAATTTTATGCATTCTGGCGTTCGTAGATACAAGAAAACTGTTAAAATTCTTCAGAAACGTCACTTTTGAAGTGTTTTCTTGTACTTTTAAGCCAATCAGACACCCTGCGGGCTCGGAAAGTGCAACGAAACCATCAAATTTTAGCTAGAAACTGTATTTTTGTCGATTTTTATTGAATTTGAACTATATTTCAACGTTTTTTGATGGTTCTGAGCCACCAAACACACTTAAAGCATGCAGAATCGACTCAGAATAGAAAAAGGAGACGTTTAGGTCAATTTTATGCATTCTGGCGTTCGTAGATACAAGAAAACTGTTAAAATTCTTCAGAAACGTCACTTTTGAAGTGTTTTCTTGTACTTTTAAGCCAATCAGATACCCTACGGGCTCGGAAAGTGCAACGAAACCATCAAATTTTAGCTAGAAACTGTATTTTTGTCGATTTTTATTGAATTTGAACTATATTTCAACGTTTTTTGATGGTTCTGAGCCACCAAACACACTTAAAGCATGCAGAATCGACTCAGAATAGGAAAAGGAGACGTTTAGGTCAATTTTATGCATTCTGGCGTTCGTAGATACAAGAAAACTGTTAAAATTCTTCAGAAACGTCACTTTTGAAGTGTTTTCTTGTACTTTTAAGCCAATCAGATACCCTACGGGCTCGGAAAGTGCAACGAAACCATCAAATTTTAGCTAGAAACTGTATTTTTGTCGATTTTTATTGAATTTGAACTATATTTCAACGTTTTTTGATGGTTCTGAGCCACCAAACACACTTAAAGCATGCAGAATCGACTCAGAATAGGAAAAGGAGACGTTTAGGTCAATTTTATGCATTCTGGCGTTCGTAGATACAAGAAAACTGTTAAAATTCTTCAGAAACGTCACTTTTGAAGTGTTTTCTTGTACTTTTAAGCCAATCAGATACCCTACGGGCTCGGAAAGTGCAACGAAACCATCAAATTTTAGCTAGAAACTGTATTTTTGTCGATTTTTATTGAATTTGAACTATATTTCAACGTTTTTTGATGGTTCTGAGCCACCAAACACACTTAAAGCATGCAGAATCGACTCAGAATAGGAAAAGGAGACGTTTAGGTCAATTTTATGCATTCTGGCGTTCGTAGATACAAGAAAACTGTTAAAATTCTTCAGAAACGTCACTTTTGAAGTGTTTTCTTGTACTTTTAAGCCAATCAGATACCCTACGGGCTCGGAAAGTGCAACGAAACCATCAAATTTTAGCTAGAAACTGTATTTTTGTCGATTTTTATTGAATTTGAACTATATTTCAACGTTTTTTGATGGTTCTGAGCCACCAAACACACTTAAAGCATGCAGAATCGACTCAGAATAGGAAAAGGAGACGTTTAGGTCAATTTTATGCATTCTGGCGTTCGTAGATACAAGAAAACTGTTAAAATTCTTCAGAAACGTCACTTTTGAAGTGTTTTCTTGTACTTTTAAGCCAATCAGATACCCTACGGGCTCGGAAAGTGCAACTAAACCATCAAATTTTAGCTAGAAACTGTATTTTTGTCGATTTTTATTGAATTTGAACTATATTTCAACGTTTTTTGATGGTTCTGAGCCACCAAACACACTTAAAGCATGCAGAATCGACTCAGAATAGGAAAAGGAGACGTTTAGGTCAATTTTATGCATTCTGGCGTTCGTAGATACAAGAAAACTGTTAAAATTCTTCAGAAACGTCACTTTTGAAGTGTTTTCTTGTACTTTTAAGCCAATCAGATACCCTACGGGCTCGGAAAGTGCAACGAAACCATCAAATTTTAGCTAGAAACTGTATTTTTTTCGATTTTTATTGAATTTGAACTATATTTCAACGTTTTTTGATGGTTCTGAGCCACCAAAAACACTTAAAGCATGCAGAATCGACTCAGAATAGGAAAAGGAGACGTTTAGGTCAATTTTATGCATTCTGGCGTTCGTAGATACAAGAAAACTGTTAAAATTCTTCAGAAACGTCACTTTTGAAGTGTTTTCTTGTACTTTTAAGCCAATCAGATACCCTACGGGCTCGGAAAGTGCAACGAAACCATCAAATTTTAGCTAGAAACTGTATTTTTGTCGATTTTTATTGAATTTGAACTATATTTCAACGTTTTTTGATGGTTCTGAGCCACCAAACACACTTAAAGCATGCAGAATCGACTCAGAATAGGAAAAGGAGACGTTTAGGTCAATTTTATGCATTCTGGCGTTCGTAGATACAAGAAAACTGTTAAAATTCTTCAGAAACGTCACTTTTGAAGTGTTTTCTTGTACTTTTAAGCCAATCAGACACCCTACGGGCTCGGAAAGTGCAACGAAACCATCAAATTTTAGCTAGAAACTGTATTTTTGTCGATTTTTATTGAATTTGAACTATATTTCAACGTTTTTTGATGGTTCTGAGCCACCAAACACACTTAAAGCATGCAGAATCGACTCAGAATAGGAAAAGGAGACGTTTAGGTCAATTTTATGCATTCTGGCGTTCGTAGATACAAGAAAACTGTTAAAATTCTTCAGAAACGTCACTTTTGAAGTGTTTTCTTGTACTTTTAAGCCAATCAGATAACCTACGGGCTCGGAAAGTGCAACGAAACCATCAAATTTTAGCTAGAAACTGTATTTTTGTCGATTTTTATTGAATTTGAACTATATTTCAACGTTTTTGATGGTTCTGAGCCACCAAACACACTTAAAGCATGCAGAATCGACTCAGAATAGGAAAAGGAGACGTTTAGGTCAATTTTATGCATTCTGGCGTTCGTAGATACAAGAAAACTGTTAAAATTCTTCAGAAACGTCACTTTTGAAGTGTATTCTTGTACTTTTAAGCCAATC